>NC_085088.1:1157500-1205000 GCF_963422355.1 Corticium candelabrum | reverse complement strand
CTTGAATTTTGTGAGGAATGTAATGGTTGGTTGATTTGACAGGAATGTAGATAGGACAGACGTAAGACGTATGAGCAGTTAAATTTGTGAGACAGTCGGGCAGAAGGCTAAGTGGCAAAATGGACACTAGACAGACAGACAGACAGACAACACAGACAGACCAGACAGACATGAAAACTGAATCAAACATGACATTTACTTGTCCAGTGCTGCATGCCAAATGTAATGGGGTATTGCCCAGCAAGTCAACAGCATTGATCTACGTGTTAAACAACATAAACAATTCAGGACTACAATACAACCATCCAGTCTGTGTACAGCAACAGCACACACATTGGCGCCCTTGTCTAGCAAAAGCACTGCCACAGCTGCAGAGCCAAAATCAGCCTCTTCTGGTCCGCCATCAGCAGCAATATGAAGGGGAGTTGACTATGAAATGATCATATTGTGTGTTAAAAGAAATACACTTGTATACGACATCAATGTTTCAATACAACCTGCAATACTTCATCATGGATGTCTGGCTTAACCTTACATATGTTTAGCAAGAATGTGGCAACCTAAAGTAATCATAAGAAAGACTGATGGTTAGCAGATGTAAGATATTTCGAAAAACAAAAAGACAAACTTCCACAAGATCTTTTTCTGCAGCTAAATGTAGGACTGTTCGTGTGTCCACCAGCTGTGATGGGTTGATTCCTTCCTTGATCAATGTCTTTACCTTTGAACAAGAATGAGAAAATGCAGAAACAGCCGAGATTATGATTATACTGCATATGACTGCTTGTTGTCTATAAACACACTTATTGATCAATTTATTAACTAAGTCTACCTGATCAATGTTGTTGCTTTTCACTGCTTCCCACAGAGCATACATTTCATCTTCAGATGAGACTTCTGTGATTTCAACAGCTTTCAGTTGACTTGTTGTTCTCTGAGGCAGTTGGTGTGTTGCAGTTGGGAATCAATGATTGTATACTAACTATGCTTACCTTTAATGGTGGTGATATGTGACATGGCTCCTGCTTGGCTTGTGTTTCACTGATCTGTTCTGGTGGTCCTTTTCGAGCTGTTGACTTCAATTCAGTTAAAGTATCATCTTGCTCACTTGCTGTTTGACCTTCATGTTTGTGTTCTGCATCATTGGAAGGTGGAGATCCTTGAACATGACTGTCACTTTCACATTGTGTTTCTGTATCCTTTGTTTCCCCAGTTTGATGTTCTGCCACGATTTCCTTTTCATGCTCACTGGAACCGATTTTGGCTTCATCTGCAGCCTTATCTGTTTCCAGATTTGTGACAGTTGCTTCCACTGCTCCATCAACATTTTTTAAGTCTCTCTCAATAGAAACCTCCACCTGAAGACAACATGTAACATTCAAAACAGCATAAACACAACAGCAGTGATATTGTTACCGACTTCTCGTTCCTTATGAACAGCTGTAATCCTTCCTTCTACCTGAAAAAAATTGCAGACAATGAAAGTGATAATCTAACCAATTCCAAGAACTGTAGAGTGTATTAAAAACATTAAAACAGACTTCAAAATGAAAACAATGACCATTTTACAATGAAAAATGGTTTAGACATGTATGTTTATCTGAGTACAGTATGAACAGATCAGAAAGTGACATAACTGCCTTTCATTGCAGTGCATTTGACTGTTGTGAACTTCTAAATCAGCACTCTGCAATTTGCCTCTCAATATAACACCAACCACTGCCCAGCTAGCACATTAGAGTGTCATGCAAAGTGGTATTCTTCAATTGGACTCATCTAGGTTCTCCCCCCACTCTTGTATGCCACCTTTACCTCACAATGCACGTGTACACTTCATTGCTCATAGACATTACAATACTATTATGTTACTGTTTCTGACTAAAATTCCATTACCTTTGGATAGAAATATGTTGCTGCATCTCCAGAGGTTGAGTGTCTAACAACAATAGAATAATTTTTATTAATTAATTAAGACTTAATTTATACACATGCATAATATGTAAACCTACAAGTTGGGATTCTGTTTGTGCTTTCGTTTGCAATGCTTGACTCCTCGTTGAATTGCCACTGAGTTGAAGTGATTTTGTATGATGACTGGTAGAGGAGGACAATTTTCTTCTGACAACTTTTTACACAAAACAAGCAACAACAGGTGTAGGTCATCACAGTGTGTCAGCTGTTAATTGACAACCCTATTGGTTATAAATAGAAGACGCACCAGCACTTTGGCATGTTCAAGTATATCATATCCATCCTTTCCTGATGCCAAGTACATTATTGTGCATAGTTTGTATGCCTGCAATTGCACCAAGAGAGATCATATATAAAACACATACACTTGATGACAAGTCATGAATTATTGAGCTTTAGTAAGCTTTAAACACAGTAAAATACAAACATTTGTTTGGTTCAAGTTGATTATTTAGAAGTCCAAGTCCATTTGCACAAACGACTATAGAACTTTATTTACTCATTCAAACACAGACATCCAACTTCAAGCAAGTTAATTCTCAAATCAAAATATGAGTCAGATGTCTGTACAGCTTCATCGCTATACACATTTCTATCAATCAACGAGTCACGTGTTGTTACCTTGGTTTCATCCAAAGGCTCATTCTTTATCAAAATAGAGTCTTTCAAAACACGATTGTGTGGCTCGCATAAAGGGTCAAAACTGAATTTAACACCAGACACTTGAGGAAATTGTCCTTTAAGTTCTGGGTACTGTGAAACTCCATTTTCCAAGATGGAAATCAACTGTAAGCCTAAAACAAGTACAAAATAAACAAAAACGTGCAGTTGTTTATGACAACGATAATGATGCCAGACCTGTTACCTCCAACACAGTCACTGTATTCTGAAACGGCAAGATTGCCAACAAATCCTGCAACAATTAATTAAGCATGCATGCAGTTATCATATATATTAACTTAATTAAACAGCAAAAGCCAATACAATACATTTTTGAAGCAAACAGTTGCACTATACAGAAGTTGTCAAACAAATAAACAAAAAGACAGAAGACAAAAAGACAAGAGTTTAATAGCCATGCATGCAGTGACAGATTGTTGGCCTGCATCTAGAAGAAAACTATATATTAAGAGAAAAGTAGATACTATAAAAAGCTCTTGCAGCTAGATGCAGCTGTAACTCGATCTGGTGCCATTGGGTTTCAGCCAGCCAGAAATCAAACAAGATACAATTAATATTAACAACAACTTACTTTCAGTGTGATTTCTCCTGGACCATGTGTTGCATCAGATCTCACTGCTCCTGAATTAATAAGAGCAACATCTGCATGAGTGACTTGCTTCATGACATCAGCAATCAGATTTCCTATGCCAAAAATTAATGTAATACGCAAAACAATTAATTATGACCGACTACACTAAAACATAGTTTAATAAAACAGCCATCTTTAATACCAAGATTTGTTTCGCATTTTCTCATCTTAGTAAATCTGCCTTCAAGTTGAAACTCAATGGTGTCAAGTACTTCTTCCATCTGATGCTCTAGTGCGTCTAGATGACAAAAATAACACAATTTTAATGCATAAATAACACATTATAGTAATATAATATATAACATGACTTTAATTAATGCATTAAACAACACATAATTAAGTGAGCAAAATGCAAGCAACCAGAAAATAAGATGCACCAGAAAATAAGATGCACAAACAGTTGAATAGACAATTAACAACAAGCCTAACTCATGCATTCCAAGTACCTTGATATTTACTCAAGGCAGCTTTCACAACTTCATCTTCTGGGATATCAGATGTGACTTCACGTCTGAAGCTCTCAATATGAGGCTTTCCACCACTACTAAAATCAATAGTGACTTCCCTAAATTCTCGAAAATCTGTTCCACTCTTGCACACCAAAATATCGCCAACCTACCATGCATCGAGAAAATCAGTAAACAAATAGTTCACTACATGTCCATGCATGCACAAACCTGTTTTGTTTCATATGCATGGTTGCGACCACCAAGTACCAAATCAATCACACCCTGAGTTTTTTCGGCAAGGATGGTGTCACTTGACATTCTCATGTGAGTGAGTGCAATCACAATCTCAGCACCCTGTCGTATTGCAATAAAAATCATATGATTATAACAATATTATAATTTGTGTCTTCTATTCATGTAATGTATAGCTACAATCATCATAAACTTAGCTTGTGGTTGATGTATAAATAATAATATATGCATGCATGCATGTTTTGCACACATGAATGCAATAAAAATAAATCTTTGAGTTAAATCAACAAATACATAAAAATTATATGTTTAGACAAGCAGCATGATTGCTCACAAGATTAACTATATATATATATCAAATGATATAATATACCTCACGTCGTAGTTGATTAGCCGTTTGCTTGGCTTGGACAACAAAATCAGAGTACGTGACATCACTTGCTTCCACTGTAGCCATCGTTTCCAGCCAATCTTCATCAGCCAAACCCATCAGGCCTACCTATATTAAGAAAAACTATTTCATAAAACATTTAACGTGATGTGTCCACACTTACCTTTCGACCTTCCCAATCTATAACTACACAACTGCAGCCAGCTAAAGGTTGACTTATTAGATTTTGATTATCAGTAACGTTGCTTAGCAACCAAACAGCATTCGTCGATTCAATCAGTTCAACCAAATTATCCAACCCAAAATCTGTAAAAGTAAATATGAAATAATCAAAGAAATTATTAATTAATTGTAACTGATAAATTTAATTTAAAAGTTAGCGACATCTCTACCAAAATCATGGTTTCCTATAGCTGCTGCTTTAACGTCCAGTTCATTTAGAACAGGCACCATATGTCTACCTTTCGTCACATTGCTCACTAAAAAATAAAAACATTTCCAGATGACCACGCCTTCTATTGGCCGCATGGCAACCGGTAAACTTACAAATGGACGGACAGAAAACGCCGCCACTGAATAAAACGAGAGGCTTCTTATTGCTCAGTCTCTTGACTGCAGCCACGAAGCGCGCAGCTCCTCCGACAGGCTCGCTTTCTCGCTCATCGACGCAGTAGGCGTCATTGAAATGTACGACGGTAAGAAGCGGAGAAGACGCTAATTGATTCGTTTCCTCGTTGGGTTGAGGCGGCTGTGTAGCGGGTGGGTCTGCAGTCGTTTGGGGCGGAAGTGTGACTTCTGCGTGCGTTGATTGGCGACTTGTCGAGGCGCCTGTAGCTACTTGCTGCTGTTTGTGATTAGTATCGGGTCGTGCATTCGATTTCACTGTCGCAGTTGAGCTTGTTCCACATCCCATCTGTGGTTCTCACGCAGTCATTCACAAGCGCGGCTACACTGGTGCTCACTTGTAGGATAAAATTGAATAAAATAAAAATATGCTGGTGTATTAATTTCAATTGTTTTGGAATCCCGACCTCTCTGTTTTGAATTTAATTTAGGCCTGGAATTAATCTTTATGAAAATAAACGTGAGTAGATGTCTCAGTTTTGGTACGTACAGCACAAATACTAAAATGCTACATGTTCACTAACCGACGTGTAAAGAAATCAATGACTCGCCGACGTTGACTGCTTGTACTTTTTGAAAATTGTCTAAAGACAAACAGTCAAGGTTATAATCCGCCTAATTTAATTCTTACAAACAGGCAACGTTTTGTCAACGAAGAGGCATAGTGAACCTCGAGCATTCAGTTTCTAGTTACGACTGACTGGAGTCACGTGCACTAGCTAGACCACACCATACTAAAAAACCTAAGTACGTGTTGGGATAAGTATGTTGGAATGCATGTAGCGAATTATCTAAAAAATACAAATGTAAACTGCTTCTTTGCAGATGAATAATAGCAATTAATTTTATAATAAAGAACTGTTAGGAAAAACGGAGCATAGCCAAGGAGTATCACTATTTAATTAATTCTTTTAAGCATCAACCTACATTTCTTGAATCGCACTCTCTCCATGTATCTTGCAAATTCTGTTCAGTCACCATAGATGTATTGACAAACCACTTGTTAGCAACATCCACCTGTCATAGCTACTACATCAAAGTAGAATACAATACACAATAATCAACTTGCTGAGAATTACTATGACATCCACTTGCAAACAGTACTCTACAAATTCACGTTGTCTCAAAAGACTTGCCATAATTATGTAAAAAGATACAGTCACAGAATGACTTCACACATTCCCTGCAACACCCCACGTCCATCTCTTTGCTGAAGATGAATTTCATTTTTCATGTACTAAACAATGACCAATATTGTCAACAACTCTATGCTTAAAGAACTAGTCCTCTCACCTGTCGCAGCCTCTCTATGTAGTCTGCATCTGACTCACCAATCTGCCTTGCAGGAACTTCCTTCTTCTCACGAAGCAGTACAGGTAGAATGTAATCTTCATTCATAGTGTCAATAGGATCAATGTTGTTGACATTGATCAGTTGAACCAAATACTCCTTGTAATGAAGTCTGTAGTTGTACACAAAATAAACACCACAAACAACACAAAAAAGAATATTGCCTACTCGCACAGTCCTGCAAACCCTTCTTTACAGACTCGACCACATGGCTCATCTTGCAGTCCATCGGGTGTTTCTTTTTGTTCTGTAACTGTACAGGTCAATCTATGATCACGTCCTGCAGCAGCCACCTCTGGTGCCTCTTCTTCTTCATCCTGTGCACCTGCAGCTGGTGGTATTTCTGTGTTATATTCAATATTGTGCATTTTCAATAGCTGTTGCAAGTCTTGTATTGAGTTATCCCGTAAAAAGAACAAACAATCACGAGGATGGTGAGCATGAAGACCACGTGTTCTACAATCATCAAATCTTTGACAGGCCTCCGCCTACACAAAAAAACTGTCACAATGGCTAACAAACAACACCCTACAGTCTGACTTTCAGATAAGGCTGTGAGCAGCCACTGCAAAATTCATGAGGACACTGTGTACACTTAAAGAGCATGCAACCTCCTTTAGCCAAAGCATATCTAAACTTGCACCTAGGGCAATCTACAACATCACTACATGTAATAAACACACAACAGAACAATCTAATCACAGATACCAATGCCATCTCTGTCCAGTTGAGCAGCCAATTCTTTCTGCTGATTTTCTAGATCATTAGCAATCTGCCAGTTACAAAACTGATCACATGTTAGATCATCATGTTGTGGTTTCCACTACACAAATCAAACAATTAGAGCATGCAACATGACAATAGCAGTGCTACAACCAACCTTTTGTTTGCACTCAAAACAAGAATCTTTACGACAATGTGGACAAGTCATTTTGTTTCTCAAATGATTCTCATTAACAAATCCATTCCGACACTAATCAAGAATATAACAATTACCAAAGAATGTCTCATTAACAATTGTCTTACATGAGGGCACCATCGAAAATTTGGATCATCCATCAAATTCCACTCATTCAACTTCTGCTGTAGCAAGTCATATAAATCTCTTTCCACACAGTGATGCAGGTGAAAAACAAAATCTACTCTAGACTATGACCTTCTACACAACTAAAAGCTAACCATAGCAGTAAGTGTCTGGAAATGCAGAGCAACTACTTCATCATCATCCATAGAAGGCTTTCCACATACAGGACAGACCATATGCTTCAAACTCTTCTCTTTAATAACTATTGAAAACTGCGTAACAAAACAGGTTTTGCAAATGCTACATTGACAGATTGACATTGATATCATCTGTAACAAACAAGCACAATGCTACTATACCATTGAGTTATGAACTTTAAAGGATACCTTGTCTCTTGGAAAGTTTGACATACAGACAGGACATTCTTGTCGAAGGTAGTCTCTTGCTCGTTGACAATCCTGATGAGCCTCAACAGCATCCACAACATCAGAAATGTTGTACTCACACTGATCATCTCTTTCATCTATCAGTCGAATAGCCAACTCAGCCCGACCCCAAGAAAACATATTGTACTCTGCATAGAGTACTCGTACACGGCGCTGCCAAATCCATGTTAGTACTCAAACGACAAATCATTTGACCATCATAGCAACAAACTTACTTCACGATCAAGATCATCTTGCACCACCAATTCCTTTACTTTCTTTGGAATATGTCTTCGCTTTAGACCATCATTCTCTGACTCATCATCACTGCTCTGCTGTTCTTCTTGCCAAATTCGATTGACAAATGGCTGGAGCAAGGTAGACTGGAGGTAGACAATAGCTTTCAAAACATCTCCATTGCTTTCCATCAGAGCTGTACAAATGGCAGCATGAGGAACATTTACTGATTCCCTTACCTCAATAATCTAAACACAACAAACAATGACTCTATCACATAACTCTCTACTTAACATTTCTACATCTTTCAGCCTTGCTTCACACATTGCTTTGATTGTGCTCTCCTGATCTCCTTGACATTCGATAAAATACTTCCTTGTTTCTATATCTCCAAATGTGCCCAAAGACTGCCAATTTGCATAATCATATTGACCACATTTTGCTGCAAGCTGAGCAATTGTTTGTAATAGATGAGGCAGTTCATTCACAAGCCATGAAATAGGCCCATGTAGATCATTTCCAACAGTACTAAGTGCAATTTCTACTTCTTCAGGTTCAAATCCTCTTTTTTCTCCTTCCTGAAATAGAAATGAAAACATCTACCTTATATAATGCAGCAAGCACAAAAATTACTTAAAAACTCAACACCTGTAGAAAGCCAAAAAATTGCTTATCTCGTCGCCTGATTGCTTCAAGGACTTGTCTTGCTACTTCTAGTTGCCTCCTCCTCTCTTCCTTTTGTCTTTCTTCTTCCATCTCTCTCTGTTCTCTTTCCATGCCATCTAGATAAGATCTCCTGTTTTAGTCACCAGAAGATCCATAAAATCTCCAATCATTTACTTTTAACAAACCTTACTTTGTTTACAGGCTACATATTGCTTCCATGCTGTCCAGGTATGTTTTCTACTGTCATCTACTCGGCGCATTAGCTTTGAGGTAAATTCAATGATTAGTTTGCAGGATATGTACCAGAACACAGACGGTCTTTTAGACTATCAGTTGCCTGTTCTAACAATTTGGCAGCAGAGATGTTTAAATCATGCTCGAGGTCATCTGATCCTGATCCATGTGCAGTTTCTATTGCAGAAAGGCCGATCTTTACGTTTAGCAGCTTGTCACAAGAAGCATCATAGCCATTAGGGCCTTCAAGGTATGTTTCTATGATGTTACGGTAAACTTCACACACTTCTTTTCGCTGCTCTACTTCATGTAAGCTTTCATACTGTTTGATCATTCCCACACACATTGTCACAATTTCTAACAATACAGTATTGTCTATAGGAAAGACAAGTGTTGTCTGCATTGGTTTTCATCTACCTTTGAAGTGTAGCCTGACATCCGGCTCTGCATTCCAGCAACGAACAATGAGATCTCTATATTCTTCTAGGCATTCATCATCATTACTTAGTGGAGGCCTGACACCAACCACCACATTAGCTCGAATGACGGCATGATTTACACCAGCTACATATACACACAAGCCTCTGTCACAAATTGATAATAAACAGACAAAACATACAGGAATAACCATTAACACATTTCAGTTCCTTCAGCTGCCACAGAACAATTGCATATCTACAGTACATTATAGCAACATAAAAGTTTTTTCTCTTAATTAATTAATTAAGCACAAGTTTTCAACAACCACTTACGAGTAAACGTCAACTTTCTTTTCCTTCCCCTTCTCCACTTTTGCCTCAAATACTTCAGGTGCAGTAAATGACACTGTACCAGCACGAGGTTGGTCTCTTGGTGTTTGCTCTGAAATTTCTCGCACTTTTGCCAACCCAAAATCAATAATCTGGAAATCAAATATCATGGTAGCCACACTATGACAAAACACCATTGCAAGCAAAGTTGCCATCATACAGCAACATAGCTAACTTGATAGACACTACAGCCCTCTTCAGAAAGTTGTCTTTGAATTTCCTACATTATTATGAAACCTCAGTGAAGCAATACAAAATCTATCTTTAGTAGAATCTCAAAATGCTATTCCAGCACCGCCTCTACTAATACCCTTTCTAAGGGGTCTGTCCACTGTCTCGTGTACAGTGTATCATTGGTTCTCGTAATCCCATACATGACTACCAAAAGCTAAGTGAGATAAAACTGCACATCTACAATTCTCCACCAAATGCAGTCATAACAAGGTTTAGAATTGGTAAAAATATTTCTATTGGATGAGCTTAAAAATAGCCACGCCCACTTAACACACAAGACCAGACTGCACCTATTAACACTACTACTACTACTTAGTATCTTAACTTATGAGCATTGCTCTATAACTGTGGTACAGCAATGCCATGTGTTCGCTATCAGTGACTTCCTATCACCTGCATATGTGCATGCACCAGCAAAAATTGATTCACATCTTACTTTACAACAGTAGTTGTGATCCACCAATACATTTGCAGTCTTCAAATCTCCATGAATAATTGGTTTCACTCGACTGTGTAAGTAGTTCATTCCTTTAGCAATGTCTGCTGCCATTCGAATACGACAATTCCACTGTTTGATCACCGGATGCTCGTCTACTCCTGAAAGCAACATGTCTTGCAAATTACCATATTCGACATATTCCATGACAATTGCATAGTGGCCAGGGTCAATGCATAACCCCAAGAACCGAACGATGTGAGGACAGTCCACAAGAGACTTTAATATACTCGCTTCCTGCATAAATGCTCCCAATTCCCTGCAAGAATCTTTAATTAATTAATTAAGGCCACACCCAATTAATGCACACTCTCTTGTTACTTCTGTCTAAGTTTGTACGGAGTAGCGAGAACCTTCAGCGCCACGATTTCACTTGAATTTGACTGCGAATTTCGTAGTTGACATCGATAGACGATGCCAAACCCTCCTGATCCAATCATGTCGACGTCATTATTGTAGATTAGTTCGTCTCGCCGAAATGTGGTGGTTAACTGGTAGTTCATCGTACTTCAGTAAACAACAACTTTAGTACAAAAATTTGAAAGCAACACACAAGGCAGTTTCCAAGAGCCCGGAGGGTTGAATCCCGGATAAGATCTGAGATAAACCCTAGAGCAGAGGTGCTGTGGCTACAATTATCGCTGCAATTCAACACTCATATTCTTTAAAAAAAACCTTGACACAGCTTGGATACATAACAAAAAAGGAGTGTACACTGTACATGTACCAGCCAATGTGTCAGTACTAAAAACTTTTACTAATTTGATTCTTTAATTAATTAAACATCATATTAGAATTCTTGAATCAACACTCTCTCTCCACCTTGCCACTTCTGTTCAGTCATCATAGATGTATTGACAAACCACTTGTTAGCAACATTCACCTGTCATAGCTACTACATCAAAGTAGAATACAATACACAATAATCAACTTGCTAAGAATTACTATGACATTCCACTTGCAAACAGTACTCTAAAAATTCACGTCATCTCAAAAGACTTGCCATAATTATGTAAAAAGATACAGTTACAGAATGACTTCACACATTCCCTGCAACACCCCACGTCCATCTCTTTGCTGAAGATGAATTTCATTTTTTACATACTAAACGATGACCAATATTGTCAACAACTCTATGCTTAAAGAACTAGTCCTCTCACCTGTCGCAGCCTCTCTACGTAGTCTGCATCTGACTCACCAATCTGCCTTGCAGGAACTTCCTTCTTCTCACGACGCAGTACAGGTAGAATGTAATCTTCATTCATAGTGTCAATAGGATCAATGTTGTTGACATTGATCAGTTGAACCAAATACTCCTTGTAATGAAGTCTGTAGTTGTACACAAATAAACACCACAAACCACACACAAAAAGAATTTTGCCTACTTGCACAGTCCTACGAACCCTTCTTTACAGACTCAACCACATGGCTCATCTTGCAGTCCATCGGGTGTTTCTTTTGTTCTGTAACCATACAGGTCAATCCATGATCACGTACTGCAGCAGCCACCTCTGGTGCCTCTTCTTCTACATCCTGTGCACCTGCAGCTGGTGGTATTTCTGTCTCATATTCAATATGGTGCACGTCCAACAGCTGTTGCAAGTCTTGTACTGAGTTTTCTCGTAAAAAGAACAAACAATCACGAGGATGGTGAGCATGAAGACCACGTGTTCTACAATCATCAAATCTTTGACAGGCCTTCGCCTACACAGAAAAACTGTCACAATGGCTAACAAACAACATCCTACAGTCTGACTCTCAGATAAGGTTGTGAGCAGCCACTGCAAAATTCATGAGGACACTGTGTACACTTAAAGCACATACAACCTGCTTTGGCTAAAGCATATCTAAACTTGCATCTAGGGCAATCTACAACATCACTGCATGTAATAAGACACAACAGAACAATTTAATCACAGATACCAATGCCATCTCTGTCCAGTTGAGCAGCCAGTCCTCTCCGCTGATTTTCTGGATCATTAGTAATCTGCCAGTTACGAAACTCATCACATGTTAGATCATCATGTTGTGGTTTCCACTTCAAGAAATCAAACAATTAGAGCATGCCACATGACGACAGCGATGCTACAACCAACCTTCTGTTTGCACTCAAAACAAGAATCTTTACGACAATGTGGACAAGTCATTTTGTTTCTCAAATGATCCTCACTAACAAATCCATTCTGACACTAATCAAGAATATAACAATTACCGAAGAACGTCTCATTAACTCTTGTCTTATGTTATGGTAAGCTTCACACACTTCTTTTCGCTGCTCTACTTCATGTAAGTTGTCATACTGTTTGATCATTCCCACACACATTGTCACAATTTCTAACAATACAGTATTGTCTATACGAAAGACAAGTGTTGTCTGCATTGGTTTCCATCTACCTTTGAAGTGTAGCCTGACATCCGGCTCTGCATTCCAGCAACGAACAATGAGATCTCTATATTCTTCTAGGCACTCATCATCATTACTTAGTGGAGGCCTGACACCAACCACCACATTAGCTCGAATGACGGCATGATTTACACCAGCTACATATACACACGAGCCTCTGTCACAAATTGATAATAAACAGACAAAACATACAGGAATAACCATTAACACATTTCAGTTCCTTCAGCTGCCACAGAACAATTGCATATCTACAGTACATTATAGCAACATAAAAGTTTTTTTCTCTTAAATTTTCAACAACCACTTACGAGTAAACGTCAACTTTCTTTTCCTTCCCCTTCTCCACTTTTGCCTCAAATACTTCAGGTGCAGTGAATGACACTGTACCAGCACAAGGTTGGTCTCTTGGTGTTTGCTCTGAAATTTCTCACACTTTTGCCAACCCAAAATCAATAATCTGGAAATCAAATATCATGGTAGCCACACTATGACAAAACACAATTGCAAGCAAAGTTGCCATCATACAGCAACATAGCTAACATGATAGACACTACAGCCCTCTTCAGAAAGTTGTCTTTGAATTTCCTACATTTTTATGAAACCTCAGTGAAGCAATACAAAATCTATCTTTAGTAGAATCTCAAAATGCTATTCCAGCACCGCCTCTACTAATACCCTTTCTAAGGGGTCTGTTCACTGTCCCGTGTACAGTGTACCATTGGTTCTCGTAATCCCATACATGAATACAAAAAGCTAAGTGAGATAAAACTGTACATCTACAATTCTCCACCAAATGCAGTCACGACAAGATTTAGAATTGGTAAAGATATTTCTATAGGGTCAGCTTAAAAAAATAACACAAAACCAGACAGCACCTATTAACACTACTACTACTACTACTTAGCACATTAACTTATGAGCATTGCTCTATAACTGTGGTACAGCAGTGCCACGCGTTAGCCATCTGTGGCTTCCTATCACCTGCACGTGTGCATGCACCAGCAAAAAATTGATTCACATCTTACTTTACAACAGTAGTTGCAATCCACCAATACATTTGCAGTCTTCAAATCTCCATGAATAATTGGTTTCGCTCGACTGTGTAAGTAGTTCATTCCTTTAGCAATGTCTGCTGCCATTCGAATACGACAATTCCACTGTTTGATCACTGGATGCTCGTCTACTCCTGAAAGCAACATGTTTTCCAAATTACCATATTCGACATATTCCATGACAATTGCATAGTGGCCAGGGTCAATGCATAGCCCCAAGAACCGAACGATGTGAGGACAGTCCACAAGAGACTTTAATATACTCGCTTCCCCCACAAATGCTCCCAACTCCCTGCAAGAATCTTTAATTAGTTAATTAAGGCCACACCCAGTTACTTCGGTCTAAGTTTGCACGGAGTAGCGAGAACCTTTAGCGCCACGATTTGACTTGAATTTGACAGCGAATTTCGTAGTTGACATCGATAAACGATGCCAAACCCTCCTGATCCAATCATGTCGACGTCATTATTGTAGATTAGTTCGTCTCGCCGAAATGTG
Organism: Corticium candelabrum; assembly: GCF_963422355.1. Taxonomy (NCBI): domain Eukaryota; kingdom Metazoa; phylum Porifera; class Homoscleromorpha; order Homosclerophorida; family Plakinidae; genus Corticium; species Corticium candelabrum. The sequence goes on along the minus strand of NC_085088.1, from coordinate 1,190,572 downwards.
GTGGTTAACTGGTAGTTCACTGTACTTCAGTAAACAACAAATGTTAGTACAAAAATTTGAAAGCAACACACAAGGCAGTTTCCACGAGTCCGGAGGAGTGGGTCCCAGATAACGCTAACTTCTAAAAGAAATATGAGATAAACCCTAGAATAGAGTTGCTGTGGCTACAATTATTGCTGCGATTCAACACTCATATTTTTAAGAAAACCTTGACACAGCTTGGATACATGACAAAAAAGGAGTGTACACTGTACATGTACCAGCCAATGTGTCAGTTACTAATTTGATTCTTTAATTAATTAAACATCATATTACAATTCTTGAATCAACACTCTCTCTCCACCTTGCCACTTCTGTTCAGTCATCATAGATGTATTGACAAACCACTTGTTAGCAACATTCACCTGTCACAGCTACTACATCAAAGTAGAATACAATACAGAAGAATCAACTTGCTAAGAATTACTGACATCCACTTGCAAACAGTACTCTACAAATTCATGTCGTCTCAAAAGACTTGCCATAATTATGTAAAAAGATACAGTTACAGATTGACTTCACACATTTCCCTGCAACACACCACGTCCATCTCTTTGCTGAAGATGAATTTCATTTTTTACGTACTAAACAATGACCAACATTGTCAACAACTCTATGCTTAAAGAACTAGTCCTCTCACCTGTCGCAGTCTCTCTACGTAGTCTGCATCTGACTCACCAATCTGCCTTGCAGGAACTTCCTTCTTCTCACGACGTAGTACAGGTAGAATGTAATCTTCATTCATAGTGTCAATAGGATCAATGTTGTTGACATTGATCAGTTGAACCAAATACTCCTTGTAATGAAGTCTGTAGTTGCACACAAAATAAAGACCACAAACCACACACAAAAAGAATTTTGCCTACTCGCACAGTCCTGCAAGCCCTTCTTTACAGACTCGACCACATGGCTCATCTTGCAGTCCATCGGGTGTTTCTTTTTGTTCTGTAACTGTACATGTCAATCCATGATCACGTCCTGCAGCTGCAGCACCAGCCACCTCTAGTGCCTCTTCTTCTTCATCTTGTGCACCTGCAGCTGGTGGTATTTCTGTGTTATATTCAATATTGTGCATTTTCAATAGCTGTTGCAAGTCTTGTATTGAGTTATCTCGTAAAAAGAACAAACAATCACGAGGATGGTGAGCATGAAGACCACGTGTTCTACAATCATCAAATCTTTGACAGGCCTCCGCCTACACAAAAACTGTCATAATGGCTAACAAACAACATCCTACAGTCTGACTTTCAGATAAGGCTGTGAGCAGCCACTGCAAAATTCATGAGGACACTGTGTACACTTAAAGTGCATGCAACCTCCTTTGGCCAAAGCATATCTAAACTTGCATCTAGGGCAATCTACAACATCACTGCATGTAAATAAGACACAACAGAACAATCTAATCACAGATACCAATGCCATCTCTGTCTAGCTGTGCAGCCAGTCCTCTCTGCTGATTTTCTGGATCATTATCAATCTGCCAGTTACGAAACTCATCACATGTTAGATCATCATGTTGTGGTTCCCACTTCAAGAAATCAAACAATTAGAGCATGCAACACGACGATAGCGGTGCTACAACCAACCTTTTGTTTGCACTCAAAACAAGAATCTTTACGACAATGTGGACAAGTCATTTTGTTTCTCAAACGACCCTCATTAACAAATCCATTCTGACACTAATCAAGAATATAGCAATTACCAAAGAATGTCTCATTAACACTTGTCTTACATGAGGGCACCATCGAAAATTTGGGTCATCCATCAAATTCCAATCATTCAACTTCTGCTGTAACAAGTCATATAACTCTCTCTCCACAGAGTGATGAAGCTGGAAAACAAAATCTATTTTAGACTATGACCTTCTACACAACTAAAAGCTAACCATAAAACTAAGTGTCTGGAAATGCAGCTCAACTGCATCCTCATCATCCATAGAAGGCTTTCCACACATAGGACAGACCATATGCTTCACACTCTTCTCTTTGATAACTATTGAAAAGTGACCAACAAGACAGTTTTTACAGAAGCTACATTGACAGACTGTCATTGATATCATCTGTAACAAACAAGCACAATGCTACTATACCATTGAGCTATGAACTTTAAAGGAGACCTTGTCTCTTGGAAAGTTCAAAAAACAGATAGGACATTCTTGTTGAAGGTAGTCTCTTGCTCGTTGATAATCCTGATGAGCCTCAACAGCATCCACAACATCAGAAACATTGTACTCACCCTGATCATCTCTTTCGTCTATCAGTCGAATAGCCAACTCAGCCCGACCCCAAGAAAACATATTGTACTCTGCATAGAGTACTCGTACACGGCGCTGCCAAATCCATGTTATTAATCAAGTTACTCAAATATAACAAGTCATTTGACCATCACAGCAACTAACTTACTTCATGATTAAGATCCTTTTGCACCACCAACTCCTTTGCTTTCTTTGGAATACGTCTTCGCTTTAGACCATCATTCTCTGACTCATCATCACTGCTCAGCTGTTCTTCTTGCCAAATTCGATCGACAAATGGCTGGAGCAAGGTAGACTGGAGATAGCCAATAGCTTTCAAAACATCTCCACTGCTTTCCATCAGAGCCGTATAAATGGCAGCATGAGAAACATTTACTGATTCCCTTACCTCAATAATCTAAACACAACAAACAATGACTCTATCACATAACTCTCCTCAACATTCCTACATCTTTCAGCCTTGCTTCACACATTGCTTTGATTGTACTCTCCCAATCTCCTTGACATTTGATAAAATACTTCCTTGTTTCTATATCTCCAAATGTGCCCAAAGACTGCCAATCTGCATAATCATCTCGACCACATTTCGCTGCAAGCTGAGCAATTGTTTGTAATGCACGAGGCAGTTCATTCACAAGCCATGGAATAGGCCCACGTGGATCATTTCCAACAGTATTAAGTGCAATTTCTACTTCTTCAGGTTCAAATCCCCCTTTTTCTCCTTCCTGAAACAGAAATGAAAACATCTACCATAATGCAGCAAGCACAAAAAATAGTCTAAAAATTCAACACCTTTAGAAAGCCAAAAAATTGCTTGTCTCGTCGCCTGATTGCTTCAAGTTCTTGTTTTGCTACTTCTAGTTGCCTCCTCCTCTCTTCCTTTTGCCTTTCTTCTTCCATCTCTCTCTGTCTTCTTTCCTTGTCGTCTAGATAAGATCTCCTGTTTTGGTCACCAGAAGATCCATAAAATCTCCGATCATGAGATGTAACACCAAAGCCTGACCGTGGGTCATCTAAACATACAGATGATCTAGAGAAAGACATTGTAAGCCTAACACATGCATTAAGCTAGCACCTGTTATGTCCTCTATTTGAAAGCCCGAGCTTCGTGGCCTAGAAGAATGTCTATCAAATGAAACTTGATCATGTTGTGCAGACAATGAGCTTCTCTCTCTCCCTTCACCCAGATCCTTGCTATAGTTACCATGAACCTTCCTTGCCTGTTGCATATTCTGCTCATCAATTGTTTTTAACCTATTTGGGTCATATCCTTGCCTGAGAGACATGTCTTCCTGTTCCTTTCGTTCCTTCTGATATTGTTCCTTCTGTTGACCTTTGTTCAATAGTTGTTGATACTTTTCACCTTGAGCAGCAACTCCTTTCGCCTGATGGCCTAAACTAGTAAAACTGGTATCACAAGATGCTGCAGCTATACCTACTGAACTGGCGGCAAGATTTAAACTCAAATTCTGCTTGTCAATTGCTCCATAACTCTCCTGTGTCTTCTGACTCTGTTGTGGCTGTATTGCTGCAACACGACTTGCATTCTGTTGTTGCTGTTGCAGTTGACCATGTGACTGAGGTTCTGCTGTAGCCTGAGGAATTTGCAAGGGAATAACTGCTTTATCCGTTCTCTCAACAATTGGCGCACTTCGTGTTTTTGCACACATTTCACAAACCCTACGACTGTTATCATTTAAGTAGGTACAGTATTCACAGCTCCACTGATTAACTAGAGCTGATGCAGTAACTGGAGCTTCTTTTAAGTCGGGTAGCACAGTACCAGGAGGTCTTCTTAAATCCACAGACTTGTCAGAGTGTGGAGTTGCTTGCATTTTGGTTTCAGGTATTGGTGGCTGCTTTACCTTTCCTTCTTGTGGTCTTGTTGAATATGATTGTTGAGTTGATGTGGCTGGACGACCACATGCATGACAAAAGTTAGCCCCAGAGTTAATCTCTTGTTGACACTGTAAGCACCACTTTTGTGTCATAACATCAGGCTTTGCTGCTGGAGATACAAGCGGTTCTCCACATTCATCACAGAATTTGGATTGAACACTAAAAACTTTCATACAGTTAGCCTTAGGGCAAATTTTTGTATCCTGTGGCTGCACTGGTTTTGTATTCTGTGACTGCACTGGTTTTATATCCTGTAGCTGCACTGGTATTGTATCCTGTAGCTGCACTGGTATTGTATCCTGTAGCTGCACTGGTTTTGTATCCTGTAGCTGCACTGGTTTTGTATCCTGTGGCTGCACTGACAAAGAAGCATACATGTCCATAGATTGCATGGGTATGTCAGGTGGATATGCGATGGATTTATAATGAGTAACTTCTGTTCTATTTGGTTGTCCAGTATTAGAAGGCAATCTCACAATTGGATTAGAAGAATTCTCAGACAATGAGAATGCCTCGCTTTTACCTGGTTGACCTGTCAACTGCACATCAGCTGATAAAGATCGATTTCGCTTACGAGGTGCTGGAACAGGTGGTGAACGCAGATCTGAAAAACCTGTATTTGCACTAAACATACAGAAATGTTAAAATAAACTTGTTGAAAATAAAATATTTATTACTCTGTTGGCAGTGGATAGACTTGGCCAACTTTCTTGTCTGACCACTGATTAGGACTGCTGTCTGCTTGACCAGAGAAGTCCATATGTGACTGAAATCCCTTGGAAGTTCCAAACAATGTTTGCTGTGTACGATAATTTGGCAATGACATTTCCACAGAAGGGCGTGCATTCACAAGGCTCTCTGGATGTGGATGAGTTTCTTCATTAAGAGCATCAACTTCAATACGAGCCAATAGCAAATCGGTTGCCACACGAGACACCTGGTCAACATTTGGCTCATCAACAACTTCAGGGAAAGCAAGACCATTTAGGTGCTCTTCTGAATATCCCATTTGCTTGAGGATGTCACGAGCTCCAGCCATGCAATCCACACGAGCTTGAAAGACACCATTCGAATACTTGATTTGGCGCCAATATTGAGGGCGATTTGGTTTAAGCAAGTTGACAGCATACTTTTCCAGAATATCGAATGCAGATGACATCATGGTGAGATAGTCGTTAGACTGTCAAAATAAAATAACAGTCATTCTATTTAACTGATAAAAACTAATGTTGCTCAATAAATAAGATGAACAAGGTACCATAAAAACTATCATGCGAACAAATGCAATAATTATTAAGTCAAGATTTATCAAAATTCATATTCTGTATAAACCATACATTGTATATGATAGTCATCACTGTTATCAGTGGACATGCCATCATATGATAAGAGATGCTCATCCTAGACTTTGCACAGAAGACCTCACTAATAACAATGGCCAGAAGAGAGCACAAACAGCACATTCAGGAGCTAAGAACAGTGAAACTAAAGCTCGTGAGATTTCAGTAGAAACAGGATTTATTGATTAATTCTACTACATAAGTTTAACTCCAGAAGAACACTGTTAACATATCTCCTATTATAAACAGTTGTGTGGCAAAACGCTGCCTTTATACTCTTGTTCTCTTTATATTGCTTGTCCAACACTTTCTGTGCATGATTGCTTCATTTCATTGTCTGTGTCTTTGTGTGACTACAGCAAGCAGCATATCATCATGCAGAATGAATAATACTATACATTTAAAAAAGGCTTTACAAAATTATGTCAACAATTACATTAATTTAATCATTAAGTAGACAACTGACCATTTAATATTATTACATGTAAGACATATATTGTATAACATAAAAATCTGCTGTTAACTTAAATCACGTGATTACAGCAAACAAGTCATGTGATCAAAGTTACCCCAAGAACAGCGACAAATATGAAGCATTGGAAAACATACCCCATCTCCTTTGGCTTTGTTTCTTTCAATAATCAAAGGCAAGTCCAAAGCAACGTACAGACTTTTCGGTGAGCCTCCGAGTCGCATAATTTCTCTAGCTACCTCTTGTCCATCCTTAGGACTGAATCTTGCAGTCTTAAAGTCCTCTTCCAGTTTATTTCTCAACGTCAGAGCTTTGTTGTTTGTCTGTACTGTGGCTCCTTCAGTAGAAGGGATCTGCATGTAAGGCCTAGGTCGCGGTTTTGGTCTCGGTTGAGGCTGATTCGGGCTTCTTGCAGTCGCATTAGCTTCGCTTCCATCTGGAACATCGCTACGACCCGTAGACACGCCGCTAACTTGACGAGAACACTGAGAACGAAAGAAGGCGGGTCACAACGGGAAGTCATTGGAAACCAGGAAGTGAGCTTACTTGATGAGCTGGTTCCTCGTGCCTACAAGTACGACATATCTTCGGGTCAAAAGTGTTCGAAACAAACGCTTCTCGTCTGCAACAGTCGCAGTCCATCCTCTCTTTGCTGACTACGCGAGTCTAGCGCGCATGCTCAAATCGACACAACGCATCATTCGTCGGGGAAGCCCCGCAGCATGACACATCAGCTTCATAAACTTTGCTTGTATTTCTACATGTACAACTGCTTCACCAATGATAAAAATTCTCTTATAAATATGTCAGCATGTCACGTAGAATAGCAATATCTTTATACTAGACTATACAAACTCTATTGGATTAAAAACACTACTTTCCAAACTACTTAGGTAACTACTAATAGCACTATAGTTTCACTATTGCTCATTCTAAGCATTACATTATCTACTAACAATGGACAAAATCTGTCAATGTTCAAAGTCAAGTTCTCTTGAAGACCATCATCCCTCTACATATAGTTTGTACTGTAACTACAACTGAGCTACAAACAGTCAATTACTTCAGAATTGGTATCCTGTTGGATGTCCATAGGCAGGGCTGTATGCAACGGTTGATGTTGGTGACGCCATGGGACTGCTTTTCATGGTGTGTTTATTCCCATAGCATCCGTCTGGCATTCTTGAGTGCATCACTTGACTAATAGCAGGAAGACTGGGAACACAAATGCTGCTCTCCGGTAAAAACGCACTCGAGAAAGGCGGTTTCATCATTTCGTTTTTTGGCTCTGCGTCTCTCTGCGTTCCTGTCTCGGGCGGGACGCAAGAACGCTGTGTTACAGCATGATGTACTTCCGGATAGCGATGCTGATAGTACGACTCGTCTCCCCACGGTCTCTGAAAAAATGATGGTTGTCTGATGACGCCCGAACTAGGTGGACTGTTGCTTCCCGTACTAGACAGGTCACTGGCTGGCGTCAGAGCCGGAGTCCCGATTCCATAGTCGGTAGACATGTAGCCCGGCCCGAGTGAGCCGATGATGCGACTGTGCCCATACTGACCGTGATATGGTGGAGTCATGTAGGAATCTGGTGGACCGACCATTCTGTCGACCGGGAACGGGTTCATCGTGTTCATCGTCGGACAGGACGCGCTCGGATTTAGTGGCGAAAGCGGTTGCGGTGCGAGCGCAGCCAGCTGATCGCAAGAATTCAGACCTTTCGTCTCGAATCCCGGTCCGGCCGATATAACCGTAGATCTATTATCACTTACAGGTGTAGCTAAGGTGGTATTGGGAGAATCGGACTTGTTTACTGCCGGACATGGCTTCTGACCGGGATCGCGCTTGAAACGTTTGCGACGTCGTCGGTAACTTCCGTTTTCGAACATGTCCATGCAGTTCGCATCAAGAGCCCAGTAGTTTCCTTTGCCTGGTTTGCCAGGCTCTCGAGCAACCTTGACGAAGCATTCGTTGAGACTGAGATTGTGTCTGATCGAGTTCTGCCAGCCCTGCTTGTTCTCTCTGTAGTAAGGAAACCGTTCCATGATGAAAGAGTAGATCTGACTGAGAGTCATTTTCTTGTCTGGCGAGCTCTGTATGGCCATAGTGATGAGTGCTATGTAAGAGTACGGCGGCTTGGCGCGACGGTTTAACTTCCTACTCTTGCTTTTCGTGTCTCCCGTGTCTTGGATGGGACTTGGAACAGTGGCACCGTACACTTGAGGACTTGCAATGTGTGGCGCGTAGGGGTAACCGGCAACACCCTGTTGACCGTGCAACATCGTCAGTGCCAACGCTGAACTCTCTTCTCCTCGGCAATAGTCTCGTGGACCGTACATGACGTTGGCACTGCTCATTGGATAAGACATCTCGCGATCACAAGTCAGTGCAGAACTAAGACAACGGATCTGTTAGCTTGACACAGCAACTGCTTTCTCTGCACGGGCTTCTCGCAAATGCAATGAGCGAACGAGCTGAGAGGCTTTGTATGTAGCACTTGCTTAATTGACTCCGCCCAGATCAGATCAAAGGATTCCGTGCGCCACCACCCACACTGAACCGCTAAACATATCCCGCAACAGCTCTTTAGCACGTCTCTGATTATGATGTTTACCAGCTGATCGATCAAGATCCTGACTGTCACTTCAACTCGAAAATCATTAAGCGTTCTAATCTACATGCCTTCCTAAAAGATCGCGGGAACAGCGTGCCGCAGGGGCAGAGTCCGACGAGCTCATATCACGGACGTCGTAATACAATGGAGATTGACAATTAGGCCGCGCGAATGATCGAGTTACCCGACTAAGTCATCGATATGATTTGATTGCAAAGGCCACCGACCTTCGCACGTGCCACACATTCTTATGTCAAACAGCAGCAGTTGGTTCATCTATCAGATTAACTTTTGCAACAAAGCATAACTTAGCACGCGAAACGTGTGCTCGAGCAGCAAACTTAATCGTGCTTGTACACCGTTTTCGCACGTGTGACGTGGGATCGCCGCTATCGGCACGCCTGAAACTTGTCCCCGCCACATACACCACGCGCGGAACTAATTTGTTGCAAATTAGAGACTGATACAGCTAATGCATCGAATTACCACTATGCGCCCTGCGGTTAGGCTTCATGTGGGTGGCCGCAAGAGACGCTCTTTTGGAGAAAATAGAGAACGATTGACGTGCAAGCGCTCGACTGGGCCGATCGAGTTCGAGCTGGTAAGAGTTGGGACGATTCGAGTTGGTAGTTGGATAACAAATTAATTTAAAACAAGCCATTCACGAGTTTGTGTTTACAGTGGAGGTGTTGGGAGCAAACAACACCAGTGTACTTGGTGTTTGCAAAGAGCCCTACTATTTACTGTTTACAAAAGGGCAGCACTTCTATTCCACCCTTCCTCAATCTTTTGTTTGTGTTGAGGCCAGTTAGTAGCTCCAAATTTGTGAAGATGTACTAGCTAAGATGCTAGCCACAAAAGAAGCTATAGTAATAAACAAAAGTCATTCGTTCTGTTCTTCTGACCGTCAAGCAGAAGCATTCAGTCGCATTAGCTTCGTGTCTGCTTCTACCATTTCCCGCACAAGTTCCTGAATAGAAACAAATTGTTCACTATCATGTGTGTGCGACAGACCGCTTCCTTCCATCAAACCTTGAAACTCGTCTTCGGTTTCCAGTTGAGAAGACGTCTAGCTTTCGACGAGTCCCCTTGCAGCAAGTCCTAGACGGCAATCAACGTGTATATGTCATTATGCAGAAGGTGACCGGGTGCTACCGTTTCTACATCTCACGCCCTGCCCATCTCCCCACAACAGGCTAGATAATACGCGTCTAGTCCGTTCCAGAGAGTGATCAGATCCAGCAATGCCTAGTTTTTGAGGCAATCAGGCTGTTATCCCACTACGAGGCCCAACCGCAAGAGAAAACGACTGAGAAAAGGGGCAGCCTCTTGTCAAAAGCATCTAAGCAGATATCATCATTACTTTGATCTGTCAAATTGCAAAGCACAGTCAAGCACCATCAGAAAGCAAAACACACTCGTAATCTGAAATCAAATTCTTCACTAGGCTGCTGGGCTTCTTCCCACACTGGGAAGCCTAGCAAAGATCAAAACTCTTGACTGTGGAAACTGTTTTAGCATTCTTTCTATGCCTCCTAATGATCTTCAATTTCAAGAATCAATTAGCTGATCTGACCAGCTGCGAGGAACTATGAGAGCTCTCTTTCCTTGTCATGAAAATTTAGCATACACCGGTACACCCACATGACGTGTCCACGTTTCAGAATACAATAAAATTTATAAACACTATCACAAGGTTTCACTGTGATGGTGGAAAAACACCCTCCCAAGTCTGGATCAATCACAAAAAGACAACAACACATTTCCGCCTTACAAAGCACTGTTGGTGACTGAAAACTGCACCATGCCATCAGAAAACCTGCAGTCTTCTTACCCCTACCAAATTAACAACAAACTATATGGTCAGAGGGCATGCATCTTGGGCAGATCGTTAGTGAAAGCTCGTATTTATTTATCAGATTTCCTGCTTTCTCTGCAAGACTGTTTTCTATTGTGCAACTACTGGTCATTATTTGGTTATATCTAAATAGGCAATTGCTGTCCTATACAGACACTTGGGCTAACCACACAGGGCCAAGTATCAACCTGCCCCTGGCAAAATTGATTCCCATTGATTAGAACAGTAAATTGACAGGCAATGCAACATCCTCATTGCAGTTAGCAAAAGCATCCCTGCAAGATGGTTTGCTTTAGTACTTATTAGGTTACACCATGAAGTTGAAGGAGACCCAACACAACACAACACAACAGAACACATGCACTGAATAAACAAACAGCAACAATAAACTACAATAGAACATGAACAAACAGTACACACAATCCAAGCAACCATAGATCATATACCACTTCTGTGGGCCTCATATATCTTTGATCAACTCGAATTCTCACTTTCCCTGACTTTTTGTCTTGACCAATTTCATCTAGACCAGTGCCATCCCACCTGCAAGTTGAATGGCCATACAGTAATGCACAACAACAACAACAACAACAAGCACTGTAACAAGCACTCCAGTCCTCACACTATATCTTCCCCAATCTCCTTGAAAGCTACCTCTACAAACTCTCTCACACTATGCATTTCTCCAGTGGCAGCAACATAATCATCAGGCCTCTCTTGCTGTAACATTTGCCACATTAACTAGAAGACATGGCAGTGTTCATGAAACCTCCACTCTGCATGTGTATACAGATATAAGTACTTCCACGTAATCTCTGGCATGTCCCCAATCTCGCTTCGAATCAAGATTGCCCAAGATAAGCTAATCCAATAGTCAAAATTGAACTACAATATGGAAATTATTTATTAAATTGGAAGCAGTGCCTCTTCTTGTATACCCAATCCAATCTTAGCTACTGCTCGAGTGATTTTTCTTGATACAAATGTCTCACCTGCACCAATCCAAAAGAACTATTAGAAGTCAAATTTAGAGCAGTCATTAAAATGTAAAATGTGAACCTCGACGTGGACTTTCATGATTGAATAAAATCCCATTGCAAGCATACATCCCATAGGCTTCACGATAGTTAACTGTAATCCAATAACCATACAACTTGGCAACAGCTACAACAGACAAAGCTGTAAAACAGACAGTCATAACAGGATATTTGAAAAACATTTCACCTTTCATAAATTCAATAGATTACGGGTATATTTACTATTCTACAGCAATAATATTTAGATAAATCACTCTACAGATTCTGTTGCTAAAATTCTTTCTTCTTTTTCTGTTCAAAAATTAGAAATCAAACAGTCCCAGTGCTAACTATCTCAACCAACCTAAGCAGTAGGTGCTCATCTAACTAAACAATATACTAGTGTTTAACCATATGACTTCAATCTTACCAAGTTCATCACTAACCAGACTGCTACTGTACCCTAAACTAGTTACTAAAGGGATGTAACACAACTGTTTGTTGATGTATGGCCACCAGTTTGCTACTACATTACAAAATGACATTAGTGTACATAAAACTAAAACTACAACATTTGCAAGGATAAGCATAATTTGATTTAATTGAGAGCAGGAGCAATGTTAAATGGAAAATACTCTGCTTACTCTTGCTCAGGTAGCAAATGCGACTGAAGTATGCCAACTAGCAGGCCTATATGGACGACAGCTATAACTGCTAATAAAATTTAAAACATTACCATAAATGTCATTGAATAATCAGTCCAATACAATAAAATTACTATACTCTCACTATCTATTTGACAGCTAATGTTTCCATAATGATGGTTTGATCATAGCTTGCCGGGTCAAAGTCTAAATCCATGTCAATTTGTGTTAAATTTTTAAACTAGTAAAATTGTATAATACCTACTAGCATTGTTATCATTCTATTTAAACTGAGGTTAAACACTAAAAAGACTATGTTTCTATGAATGCATGTAGTGGTGCTTTACCAGATTCTAAAATGAAGTCCTTTCTTATTTTCTTAGCAACAGCAAATGTCTACTACTGTTTAGTTGTCACAGTTTGAGTCTTGGATAAAAATTTAATTAAACCCAACCATTCTGTAAACTTCCCAACTTAGCAACTCAAACTGTGAGCACACACTAAGCTCTTACTTCCACACATATATCATCTTTCACAATGCAACCATAATAGGAAGAGCAGAGAAACGTGATTGTTTTGCATTACAACTTAGGAGTGAAAAAGATAGCATCCCTACCCAGTTGCATCACCCATTTCCTACCTTCAGCAGGGGATCCTCCTGATCAAGGTACTAATTAGGTAATCAGCAAGTCAAACAGCCCGAACAGAGGCTTGGTTATGAAGCACTATAACTGCATGTGCCAAACAGGAAGCCAATCCCTAACCAATTAGTACACCTATCAGATGTTCCAAGACAACCCACCCAGATAATGGAAATCTATACTGTTGCTAGAAGCCGAGCAAGCCATACTGCAGCAAACAGATACTACACAGTGACAACATAACCAATTACAACTGACCATAGGGGGAGCGTGGATAAAAAGGAGTTGTTTCTCTCTGAGGTGTCTCCTGAACTTTGCCATATAATTCACTGGTTGATGCCTACACAAAAATAGAATATTGTATTTAAGAGACAGACAGATCCATCCACATGCTTAGTCAGCAGATGATGGGCTCTTGCAAGTGGTTGCTATGGACTACACCAGAATTGCCACCACCTTCCTATTATTAGCTCAGCTCTATCCTCTATCTCAGCAGGGTAAAACGCCGAATCATAGCAATAGGTATCAATTCAACAGTCATAATGGAAAGAAAACACAAGAAGAAAGAATGTTCCAGGATGTATTGATTACATCTTCCACCTGTTTCCTCTTCTGTATTCTGGATGACACGCTGGAGACTTCTGGAACTGTGCCGCCTGAAATCTTACCTCTTCAATAATTAACATTAGAATTCAAGTCCATTAACTGAAATGGGCTGTGGTTCACACCCTGTGGTTTGAGAGTAGACCGACTAATGTGATGTAAAGATCCAGATCACAAGGAGGTAATACAGAGAATGAAACTACTGATACGCAAGAAATAATTAGACAGTCAGTTGTGCAGACAGAAACATTGAATAAGGAAATCCAATTGCTACAACAGAACTGCAAACGTCATTGTCAGGATTCAGTTTTTGCTCTTACAGCTGGTTACAGCTGAAGTTACCTTAGTCATGCACACTTGCAACTAGTTTCTTGTTTTAGTAGACAGGATATAGAAATTGTCCATTTTGCTTAAGGTAATAAGTCAGAGCCTATACCCAAAACTAAGGGCATTTCTTTATTCTCCACACCCTAATCCAGTTGAGGTTGTGGACCTCTACAGGGTTTCCCTAAACTCCACAAACTAATCCACCTGATTAGGTAGAGAATAAAGAAATGCGCCTTAAGCCATAAATTCACACCAATGGCAAACATATTATTGAAGTGCCAGAGTTGCACATGACCTCTAAATACAAAACCAAGACATACACTGATCCTGAGCGATGGCACAGCAAATAGCAATCCATTATATCATAACTACAAACATCATAATCCATTTAGAACAACAAAAAGCTGACTTACTTGATAAAATCGTACTGATTTTGTTAATCCACAAGCTCGAATTACGTCCAACATTCGAAGTGTTCCAACTCCACTGACATCAGCAGTGTATTCACTCAAGTCAAATGACACCTAACCAAGACAGAAAGCACTCCATTAAACATAGAGTTGACAGTTTGCTCCTAACAACAACAGCAACATAACAACAGTCCAGTTCTTGCTCACAAACACAAATTCTATACAAAATCCCTTGTGAATAGAACACAAATAATAATATAATATGCTATTGTTACAAACATAAAACCAGAAAAATAGCTACAATGTATATGTAAGTTCCTCCTTGTTGGGTACACTAGAAATCTTAATACAGATGCCTACAAATGCCCAATAGAAGTCTATAGTGATTGATCACGTTTGTGTCCAACTCGTTTGTGTCCAAATTCCTTTTTTTGACTACCTTAGATATAGTAGTATGGTTGCAACAAAAGCAATTACCTTGACATGACTTTGAGCTGCCAAGTTGTATACTTCATCAGGTAGTACCTGCACAAGACATCAGAAAATTAAATTTATAGTCTCAGTACCAAAGATCTATTGAATACCTATAAATTGACAAAAACAAAAATGCTAATAACTTTCTACAATCTGTGTGTTTTACTTCACCTTCAATTATTACATGATCAAGCATAAGCAATAGAAACTTTAGTAATACTGCAGTATAGACAAAAAGATTACATCAGGAACTACTGTAGTAAACTGACAACCTAGGACACCTAATTTACATAAAATATGTTGACTAATTTCTTCCAGAAGACAAAGGATTCTCTAAAGCACCAATGCAAATTATCCTGTTCAATAAAAAGCAATCACTCAAAGCTATATTAAAAGGGTAAATCAAATCAAAATAGTCGAAGGAAATGAGTGTTACCCATAGATATGAAAAGTAAATGTACGTTTGAAAAACAAAGCAAAAATCTTTCTTGTAGCTTTGTATGCTGCATGTGTTTGTTGGTACTTTTTAACTTCTTGTCTGCAATCACTCCTTGTGGTGTTTACCAGAATCTGTGGTTTTAGCCAGAGATCAAATGAGTAAATTAAATGGGACTCTAAAATTAGTTGCTGCCCATACATCTCCTACTTCAGCCTGCATGATCTTAATTAATTAAGAAACAGCATGATATCACTGTTGCTACAAATTGCCCAATAAATTTTTCTGAAACACTTAGAAGAGCTAAACTAAAGGAATGCCTGTCTCCATCCTTCCACATCTGTTATGCTTCAAGTTCCTAAAATTAGCTAGAAGTCTGGTCCCTCTCATCATGCAGGCAACCAATAATATTGCACTTATATGCATTTATTCAAACCAATGCTCTGCCCATAAAAACAATAAACAAATACAACGTAATGTTACAAAAGAGGCTAAAGCTAGCGTTTCTTTCATTCATGGCTCATATGAGCTTGAGTCTCAATATTCCTAAAGTAATCATTATAATGTCACACCCAGCTCTGACTGCAAACTTCATACTCCCATTAAATTTGTCCACTGTCTTGAGCAGTCACTATTACACAATGCGAAATGTAAGACCATTTAATGACACCATTTGATGACTTTCCTATGTTGTCACATCACTGCTTTGCTTTACTACCTTCCCCTTATGTTCAGTTTGACAAAATATTATCTTGAAATGATAAACAAGGTAGGTTATGCTTCTATCCCAAACCACTAAAATGGCATTTCCTGTCCTATCTGTTATATTTATTTCTGGAAAAACAAATTAGTTCTACAGCATAAGCAGATCCCCTTCTTCAGAGAAAGGTTCACTGAATACATTCATAAATAATCCTATCAAAAAACCATTCAGCTATATGATTCATTAAAAGCTAAAATGCAGCAAAGTAATAAACTCAGCTTTGTAAGAATCACTTTGTAAAACACAATTAAGATTAGGGTCTACTTGGGTTACCTTTAGTCAAGTGGTATTACCTTTAAAGTGCAAAATATATTAAAAGCTGTGGCTACCAACAGGTGTGCATTTAACCTCATCTTACTCAGGGCCAGTAGTATAATTTAATATACATATTGCATCACCTCTCATAAACTGTGAACCCTAGAGAAGTTCAGGAAATGTGTTGAGGACCTTTCAGCAGTAAGGTCATTGACCATGAAGTTACGACAAGTAGGCAAAGTACCAGACAGGTAGGCAACGTACCAGACAGGTAGGTGAGTACACTATTCAAAATCCACAAACAATCTTCTAAAGAGATGGACAACTCAAAGAGATGTGCAAATCTTGATTAGTCATCGACCTAAATGACTGATATGCTGCAATTTTTTCAACTTTGTCTTGTACATTCAAACCAGATACAGCATGTAACTTAAAGGTGCCCGCTCACAAATTCACACGCACACTCCCATGCAAACTTGAAATCGTACCTTTATCCACACATTTACCAATCACCAGTTTGAGATAGCTTTGCTGTTGAATGACAAAGCAATTTCTCGATCTTTTTTCTTGTTGCACGTGATCCAAAAATGGGTCTGAAACTTCAAGGCTAGTAGCTATCATGCAGGATAGATGCATGATCCGTGTTGTTGGCGGTGTCCGGCACCTCTCCACAGCTAATTTCACGGTCAGAGTTTCAGATGCCATAACGTTAGCGTACAATAATGCTTTGGTTTCCACCCATTTTCGGGTCACGTGCAACAAGAAAACTATCGATAAAGTGCTTTGTTGTTCAACAGCAAGCTATTTCAAGATGGTAAATGGTAAATGTGTGGATAAAGAGAACCTAAGACTTCTCATTAGCTCTCAAAATGTCAAGTACGAGGAGCGAAACTGCCGTGGCAGACAAGAACGCGATTTGCCTTTCTCTCTGCACTAGGAATAAAGACTGTATGGCATAGAACGTGGTGCACCCTACCCTAAGATGTTCGCTTGCTCTGCTTCGTTATGACACAACTTGAAATCATACCACGTTTCAAGTTTGCGTGGGTGTGTCTGCATATGCGAGGTGAATCATGAGTGGGCACCTTTAACCACACCCTTCCTCTAACAATGCACAGCAATAAAGCCCATACATAACAGCGTCTAGTTGATATTTTCAGATTTGATGTACAAAGCAACAAACAACTCTACCACAAAACCATTGTAAAAGCAATGAAAAAGTGGTACATGATCAGATAGACAGCATTCTCCAGATGGGGGAATGAGGGCGCTGCACCCCTTTTAGCCAATAAGGATTTCAGCTAAAGGGCCTCCTTCATGCGACTCTGACTTCAAAAAGCAGTAGTTCGGTGGTCAGCAATAAAAATACAATGATTTTAAAGACTGAACTTGTATACTACAGATGCCCAAAGCTACACTCAACTTGTTAAATTCAATAATTTACTAATATTAATGCTTACTAATATTAATGCGCCTCTTTAATTAAAAGACGATGTCTGCGAGAAATCCTGTACGTACCTCGGACACAATCTTCAACAAACAGGAACTGTCACTCATATCTCCATAGTGCAACTTCATAGCTGCATGAATACACAGCACATGTGTCGGATCACCCAAGAAAGTGACACAACTAACGTCCGACCTCCATTCTTGTGCGTTATCGGATCGTCATACAGATGAGCTATTCTGCCTGTGTTAAAAGAACTCGAACGTCGAATAATGCCATGAACCTGCACCACAAACGCTTTTTCATCATTGCATTGCGCCTACTCCTTAGTACACATACTTGATAGCCCTTTTGTAGAAGAAATTCTGCCAAGTAAGATCCATCCTAGAGAAACGACAGACCAGACCGCTTCTCAATACGGTATCCTCAAATGGGGAGCTATTTACATAGTCGTTGAAATACCTGCCCAGTTATTCCTGTTATCAGTGCTTTCTTCCTTTTGTTTCCACTCACGCTGTCGTTACCTAGAGAAGTCATGTTCCTTTGAGTATGTACTGTACAAGTTCCCGGACGTGCCGTGATGGGATTTCCCTGACGTCATCAAACTTGCCCGGGCAAGTCCAGTCATTTTTTGTACTACTGTGCAGACAGCTACCTTTTAGTCAGTTTTGCTCTGCTATCATGAGTGCATTAGAGATTGAATATAGTAAAAAGCTTTTTAACGATTTCCTCACACCACTAGAGCTCGAAAGATTTACCATCTACTTCATCTCTAACGGAATGACAGAGGTAGAAGACATCATGTCCATAACAGAAGACAACCTCAGATACATTGGAATCACAAACGATGATCACATCAAAGCCATTCTACAAGCAGGTGAGCTACAACTAGTTTACAAAAACTTTCAGTCTCTAGATGCTGATGTTGAGTTGTCAACCACAGCATCCGCATTCAACAGCGACAAGACTAGAGAAGCAGAGTTACGAGAATGGCTTCGCAAGGCCGACCTTGCAGTTCACTTTCACGGCTTTCTCCGACTTGGAGTAAACAGTGTAGAAGCTGCGGCATCATTGGATCCTGCAGACGAGACGCTTGATAAACTGGAAGTTTCGCTATACGGACACCGAATGCGGCTGCAAAGACGACGTATGTTAGAGTGGTATACACGCATTTAGCTAATTTCATATTAAAAATTGTTATATAGTTCGCGAGCTAAAGAAAAAAATTGAAGCAGCGAATACTGTCCATGAAGGACATTGGGCCATACCGACGACTATGGCTGAAGAAGCAAGCAAATTATTCCTCTGCGTAACCGCTGTTGTGAAGTGCCCATTAGATCTTGATGCAGACTCCAAGTCCCTACAAACACAACCGCTAACTTTTCTAGTGGATACGGGAAGTGAGTGCTGTGCATTGACCAAGGAAGTTATTGAACAACTAAAACTTCCTCGAAAGGGAGTAACAACTGCTGTGGGAGTCAATACGAGAGTTCTAACCGAAACCTACGATGCTATACTGGAGATTGGCGAAAAGGACATTAGAGTTAAAGTAAAGCAGTCAGTTGCATGTAAACATGACAAGTCTGTGTTTACTAAAGAGTGTTGTTCGCTTGTATTCCAGGTTGTAGCAGCAGAGACAAACGCCGTGGGAGTAGATTTATTCTCAAAGTTTTCCCACGTCATTGATTCGAAAAGACATGCCTGGTGTAATTACCAATAGTCAGTAGAAAAGGGACAGTATAAACTATTCCTAGTCGTAGTTAGTAAAATAGACTTCATAGCCACCACATGTTGGTAAATCACTAGCTTCATTAAAAACATGCGCAGTAACACAACTTCAACAATGAATTTCACCAATGGTACACAACTTGTCAACGTGACTCAATCCCTCCCTCAACTGAATCAGATGCTGTCTCTCACGGGCGGAATTGTTGGATTCATATTGTCGATAGCTGGTCAACGATTAAGTAGAGCAGGTATGATAGAGCCACATTTAGTTTAGCTATAATTCTAGGCACTGTAACACATCTATTTTATTTCCACCAGTAAATTTTCTGACAGGGCATCTAGTGATGACAGTTGCTTCCTACCTCTTATTGCCTCGAATTATTAAAATAAATGTATGTTGTACAAAACAAGGAAGTCGCTGGGGTAGGTAACAATAATACTAAGATTCATTATGACATCATAATGTTAGACATGGTTTTCAGTTCATGCTGGACTAGCTGCCTTGTTGGGAATATTTGGTGGTCTGGCTACTATACCTAGACGAGCAATTGGAAACTTTATGACAAGCGGTAAAAAGAAATTACTCACTTCATCAACCAAACTACAAAGCTGATTTTATGTCTTTTCAGCTTGTTCAGGAGCATTGCTAGGAATGCTGACAATAACATTTATTCCTCAATGGAATAGCCTCTTTCATGGCCACACAGCACTCCTAATGTCTATTTTTATTCCAGCTTCATTGACAGGAGCACTAAGCCAAGTGAGTGAGAAATACAACAAAACTACACACTATACAGTATATAGAGACACAAGCAGTCAGAAAGACAGACAGTCAGTCACAGATAAAAGACTAAAGAATAGGCACATTGTACAAAAAACAGCCATGCAAAAATAAAGAGTATACAAACAGGCAAAAACAGAACACAAACAAACTGCAAACGACCTGACACAATCCTAATTACATCGAATATTCATACATTATTTTTTCTGTAGACCTGCAACCAAAACATCCAGCTCATACCTGCCACAGCTACTTGCGGTTCATATGCAGTTATCATAGCAATCGACACCTTTGCAAGGTACACCTATAAATATCACATCAGCTTAACCTTGACTCACACATAGTCACAAAAGAATTTCAGAAGGCTTTTCATGGATTCTAAAAGATCTGCATTTGCGAGCAAACCAGGTAATGTATGGTGACCCATATACAAGACCAAACAGCAAAGAGACCACATTGCAGTCAGTTGACTACATACTGTTTACATGGTGGTTTGTGGAATCACTAATGGCAGCTGTCATACAACTGTGGTAAGCATGCTAAACAAAGGATAGCTATTGCAGTGCACTTTGAAAATGGTGATTTTCAGTGTGACAACCAGCTACATGAGAGAATGGATTAAACGACGGCGAGAACCTCCCCCTTGACCAACAGCAAGTCAACATATTCCATCCTCTTGTACCATCGATTACCATAAATTTGGTGCCTAATATATTATTCCATGGCAACAAAACAAAACTTCATACATATGCCTAGATTAATTAGTGAAGATCAGTTTCAAAATTTGTATCACTGTCTGCAGGAAGACGTCGCTTCTACAGTCTTAGTTATGTCTGAATTTAACCAATCTTGTGTGATGTCATTCAAGTGTGTGTCAAAGTCCACAAGCTTTTCATGCTCCTTACTGGTGACAAGACCTGATACAAATTGTAGAGTTGAGGCGCCTCCTTCTAATATTCTAGCACAACCAGAAGAGTGATAAGTACAGAACAGCTGGTATTCTCATGTAACAAACCCATCTTCCCATTCTTGTTTCTTCCAAGACTTTCCCTCGTGTCCCAGACAATAAGCCTTTAAAACAAAACATTAATTTATCATAAGCAGCAAAATAACACATTGTTAGAAATTAATTACCTTTAGTGGCACATCCCCAGTGGTCAGTCCAAAATTCCAGTTGTGAACCTGAAAACATTCAAATAACAAATCTCTACCTACTAGCAACAGCACAAGCATGAATTTGGCAATACACTGTGTGTGTAATATTGAATCATTTTTAAATACAATACATTTGCATCATTTCAACTAAAGTGTCCAAACTGTAAAGACAACACCTTTCATATATAAAATCAGACCTACCATAAGTAACACTGGACTTCGACATGACATCACATTTTCTCTTATCTTATCTGCAATCCGATACGCTATTGTATCTGGGCTACACATACAAATTGTTTCCCAATATACTTATAGCAGACAACACTGAGAATAAACCTAGAATCCTCCAAATGCTCATTTGCCTGGTAATAGCCTACTATTTGAAGCGACATCTTTCTGGTATATATTTCAATCTAGAAACACGGCATTTGATCGTGGCAGAATAGTGTTAATTAACATCAAGTAATGACAATGTATTTAGACAGATATAGAACACACAAACAGATCAATCCCACACTAGTCAAATAAAACAATCAACAAGCAAGCAGTTTGAACAACAGAAAAAAGTGATAACAAAGATGCCGGATAAACTGACACTAAGAAAACAAGCAATCAAAAACAAACAGACAGACAGACAGACAGACAGAGAAACAGACAAACACAGGCAGACAGACAGACAGACAGACTGACGAACGGACAAGGCAAGCAGGCATATAGAAACGAGCTCCCAGAAACGTTATTACGGAAAACAAAACAAGCAAACTACACCACACCTGACAAAGGGCCACCTCCAACATGGGAACCAAACCTAGCGCGAAGTGAAAAAGAGGGACAGCGTCCACCAACCGCAAAACATCACCGTCATCAACGTGCCCCAGTAGCACACCATTCACTCCTCTGTGTGGATAACGGCATGCGTGAAGCACAATCTTGCTGTAAGCCACAACGCTCAAACTAAACTTCATGTCACAAGCTAAAATTCCCGTATATGCAGCAAGTCACATGTATAACATGTGACATCAGTGCACCTACTGTAGTATGCAAGGCATACAAAAAAATTGGGGTTCGGTAATTATGTCTAAACAAAAGTACTGTTCAATAACATTAGTATACAGTTAGCAATTTGAAAAGTTAAGTATAAATGGAGAAAAAACAACATTTACATAGGATTACTGAGATGAAGTCGGTGATATGTTCTCTTTGATTTCTACACTCTTTTCTCTTGTTCTTCGACTTGCTGTAGGAGGCACAATGTGTCCATGTTGTTCTGAAATTAACTTATGTGTATTGTATCGAGTCAGCGCCGTCTCCAACTCATCAACTTGGCCAGTCTTGAACATCAGTCTGGATTTCAAACGGGCTATCTCCTATGCAATAAAAATTAAAATATTGTTCCACTGTATTATTAGAAACTGTGTGTCCAACTTCTTTCAGTAGATCATTCTCTTTTTTGATTTGCATGTGATAGTGAATGCGCTGTTTGTGATTTCGGTGTCCAACAAGTTTACTGTGTTCATCAGACAACTTGCTGTACCGAGACATCAATGTCTCATAATCCTAAATCACAAAGTCATAATAATATATTATTGAAATAAGGCTCGTACACTAAATAATTTATGCATACCGCATGAACAATTGTTGGTCATTACACATAAGATACATCTGTGATACAAACTACTGCAATATGTTGAATAAATTGCCAACATAACACTAAATGTTTTTGGTGTGGTTGTAGGTTTCATAGCACAGCATGTGATAACACTTTAATCGATTTTACCAAACTATTATTCAAGCCTTATAATTCAGATACACAAATTATGTACTGTTACCTTCTGAGACTTTGCTTTTTCTTCTAATACTCTCTGAAGATTTGAGGCAATTTCTTCTTTCTCTCTAAATGCTGCTGATTCCATTTCGCTAGATCTACACATAGTACATGTAAACAAAAAACCACCACCCAATAACACATGTGAATTCCTCATCTACGAAAAAGATTTATTGCTTTTTAATAAATGTTGAATGTATTGCTTAAAATTTAGATCATTTTGCACTGGCACTAGTACAATGCAATAAAACTAGGTTAATATTTGAGGCAGGAGTTATAGTCAATTTTTGTCCTCACATGCTAATTGCCCATTTATTAATTAATCCTCCAGTTTTACTTTTGACTTACTCAAAGTATGCTAAGCAAATTCAGTACGTATTAATTCTAACTCTGCAAATATGCTGCAACTTATAACTTGTATCTGTATGCATGCGATTGGCTTTATAAATAATTACCTTGCAGCCTTGTCTTCTAAAGCTGCTAGACGTTCTTCCATCTCAACCATAACAGCCACTTTGGCGTCAAGTCTTAGTAACAATACAACTCATTAAATGACTCAAAGCTAAAACAAGACACGCAGTCCATCCTACTCTTCACGAAGAAAGAAATTTTCATTTGTGGTTTCTTCCTATAGCAGAATATTATCAAATGAAAAGAACACAATTTTGCTAGATACACATGCGCCGGCAACACACACACACACACACACACACACACACACACACACACACACACACACACACACACACACACACACACATACACACACACACTCAAGCAATCAATCAATCATTGATCAATCAATCAGCAACACTGATGATATAGAAGAGATTAGATGAAAAATCACAGACCCACAATGACAAATATGCTCCTAGAGTCATTATGCCAATGGACATACAACAAATAGCCAGCTGTGCCCTTCCACCTACAATTTGTACAAACAGTGCAGAAGTCAAGAATGTAAAAACCAATTCAGAGGATAAGTGCATTCAACCTTGCACCCAATACTGGTCAGAGGCATTGTTACGAAAATACCTATTTGTGCATAGAAACACTAAGAATACTGCTAATACGTGACAGGAATGAGTCTCATATTGATCATGCTGACATGTTTAAGGAGCCCAATAATGCCACAGGCAATGAATTAGCTCCATTTCCATGGTTTGGTTCTAATAATCTTATCAAATTAGAACTAATTCCTCATTCAATAGTCCGATAAATCTCACAAAGACAGTTGTAGGACTGTCTGTTTAGTATTGCCAGCCAGTGGAAAGAGAAGAGTGAAGCTGTTTCCATCATAAGCCAAACATTTGAAAATAGCACAGGAGCAGCATGAAAGCTAAAGTGTCTAGCACACATGTGCCTTAGCTGCACTACCATAATATAGTGTCCAGGCTGCCTACTGTGAGCCTCTCAGACAACCAAATGATTGCCATAGGGTATGTAATACATTAGGTATTTGACTCAACCACATCAGCACATTATAGCTGAGCTGCTTCACTCTTATCACTAATGACATAAAGCTCAAGTTATTACCCTAAGGTCAAACAGCATGACATTAGGAGATAAGGCAGTGAGGCACCATTGTAGATCAACAGCATGATACCTTAATAGCTCAATACACTCCTGTTGTAAAACAGCAACAGCTGAGAGTGTTTTTATTATCTTATGCTTTTAGAATGCCATAAGATCTATTGCCACCACAAAATTTATGGCAACTCTCCACACATTGTGCAAGGTAATTAGTGGGTGAAAAGTGATAAGTGTGAGATGCTAATAGAGAAGAAACAGAACAGGTATGCTGACACATACCATAGGCATGCTGACGACACACTGAAAGCAGATGGACAACCTGTCTAAAAGTCCTGACATGACAACATCCAACAAACGTCACACAGCAAGATTTAATTAATATATTAGTGTTCTTTTGTCGTTCTGACCTTCAGTCTGTTGGCTGCTTCAAATGCTGCTTGAGCTCTTTCTGCAGAATCTTGAGCCTTCTTGACCTCCAGTTGTAATTCCAATTTGCTACACAAAACAACAACCACACAGTTGTATAAAAGTTGATAAAACGTTTGGCAGCCATAGTGCACCTCTCACACATTTCCTCCCCAAGGAGTTCTAATCGAGCCTTTGCAACCTCTAGTTGATTTATCTCATCTTTTAGTGGCTGTATTTCATTGAGTTGAGTCTTCAAAGGAGTAGAATATAATAGACACAAAGATTAATAAAACAGAAAAATAAGACCTTTAGGCTTTGGATCTGTTCTAGCCGAAGGGTTCGTTGCCTTTCAAGGCTCTCTATTGTTTGTTCAAATTCTGCTGCATCGTCTCTCAATGTATGAAAAGTTAAGATAACAAACACTGATGCCTATAATGCTTTGTGCAGACTCTACACTCTGAGCTACTACAGTATATACTGATGCACCACCTCATTGCAACAGACATGGAGACCTGAGGTTCAAGTATGTGTGTCTCCATTTATCTACTTCACACTTGTGTGTCTGTCAATGTCTTCTTTCATCTAGCTGCCTATCACTATCTATACAATGAATCTACAATCAGAAGGATATTTCTTCATGATAGAACTGCCTTGTCCAGTCAGTGGTGTCTCCATCACAACATGCAACGAGTCTCCAGTTCCAGCATCTCTCATTGGAGTGATAAATGAAGAATGGACCTTGGCAGCAGCAGACTTTAGAGTGTCAATCTGTGAATAACTCTATTATAGTGAGCAGTTGACCAACAAGATAAAAATAAGATGACTAAACCACCTGCACACTAAGTTCTGTTACAGTGTTCTTAGATGACTCAAACTGTTCCTGCCATATAATGTTATGATGAGTTCTCAGTCTTGGTTCTGTTGCATTGCGTTTGCACACACAATTTACCTTCAATGAGTTCAGCTCATCTTCTTGTTGAGTTACGGTTGTTTTTAGTTGTTCATTCTCCTCACTGAGGTAAGTGCAGTCTTCTCTCAACATATCCAGCTACATACAACACAACAAGTAGTACAATTATGGGTATTCCTACACTAAATTATTTAAGTGTGCGTATGTGTGCATGTCTGTCCACCCAACCTGACATTTGTCATCTCTCTGTCTGCACTACAATGATGCAAACATTAGTCTATATATTTCCTCTTTAGTCGACTGACCTCCATTATATCTGAATTCCTCTCCTGCTCTTGTTTCCTCATTATTGTTTCCAGTTGTTGTTTAGAATCATTCAGCCTTGATTTCTGCATATAAACAAACATGCCAGTCAGTAAATCAACTACCATCCTATCACACTTCATTGCACCAGTTGAGTATTTTCTGCTCGTAGTTCTGTGTTGGCCATACCAAGCCCTTCTAAGTCACCCGTCAAACTTGCTGCTGTTGCCTGTAAACAAGAAACCAATTCCAACAAAATTCCAGCATTGCTCAACAGAGACAAAACAAATGGATGCAGAAAGAAACAAACAGATCAAAAACAGAAAACAAATTAGCAAAGCAGAAGAGAAAGTCAAGCAAGGAAGTAAACTGGCATTGGCATGAACAAACTCCAGCAAACACCTCAGTCTCTGTATAGTCGTCCCTCAGTCTCTGTATATCAGCCATGAGTGTTTCTATTGACTCCTGTATTCAGAGACAGTCAGCAAATTAAAAAGTACAATTCATCAACAAATGTTTTGCTTACCCGGCCTTCTTCAACCGTTTTCAGCAACTCAGCATTGGTAGTCTCTCGAGATGTAACCAAACTCTCCAGATCTCTGATCTGTCTAGCCTACAAAAAATGAGTTGAGTTAGCGATTGCTAAATACTGTAGTGCTACTACAAGTACTTTGTTGAGAAGTCACTAGCAAGTTGTACTAAGTTTCATCATACTGTGTGTACATACTGCAATACCTCAAATGTTGCCTACCCATTGCACTGCTATTGTTCATCTATCTGTCTGCAAGTGCATATGGTGTCTGTTTGTTTGTTTGCTTTCTTGCTTATTTGTGTGAATTCTGTTTCCACAGAGAACAACAATCACATGCCCATCTTCACTCCACTAGGTCAAGTGTAACCAGAGCCGTATCACAAGACAACTCTTGTTCTTGTGCAAAGACAGAGAGCTAAATCTGGTGCTGACATTGTACTACCTAGACATAACTTTGACAGTAGTTACCTAAAGCTGTTTCTACTAGATAAAAAATTTCTCATCTATTGCTTTAGAATACAAACGCTTTACAACTTTAAGTTAATTTAATCCTCTGCAACAGCAAAACCAAACAAACATGTTTCAAATGAGAGTTTCAAGTTAACCAGCCAAAATTCTTAAGCCCAAGTTTTGCTACCATGTCAAACAATCGCAGCAAACAGTGCTTTCACATAGAGTGTGACTGACATGTTCACATATACAGCACAACCAGAAAACCTTCCTATAAAAGCATACTTCTGCATGAGAAATAACCCATTGAATGCCACCACATAATTCGTTTTTAATTAAACTGCTTTGATCACAAAGACAAGTCATTTATAAACAAATAGTAATTTATGTTACACATTGAATGTGTGTTATCGTTTTTACCTAGAAATTCTGCTCCATGGGAGCAACTTAACAATGCCATTCGTAGGGCAGCATCAACACACCTGCATGCTATTCCTAGTTTTCTGTTATTGGCAAGAAACTTGACATAAGTGTTGCACAACAAAGGCGTAGCTGGACTTCCAAAATTGGGGAAACCAGCTGCTGGTGTTTTAACTTTTATGAGACCTATTTATTGTCTAAAAGGCCACACCTACTAATATTGAAAAGGCCATAGCTTCCTTAGGTTCATACGTAGCGATGCCATTGTGCACAATGACGTTGCACAAAGATGTGCCTCTGTACTAAAGTCTGTCCACTCTGACTTCTCCCTCCCCCAGCTTGTGTGGTTCTTGCATGGGCAGATGTTCCCAGCGTTTATCCAATGAGCAATTAGTTATTAGCATAAGGAAAGGATATGTCTTTCAATTGAAGGCTGTCTATTGGTTAGAGTAACTACTGTAGGTAACAATTTGCATAACAAGGTTGGCAGAAGTTCATCTGCAATGCACGCCCCAAAGAACTCTAAAATGAAGTGTTTAGCGCGTCTCTAGGACCTTGCTGTCAAAAGTTATTAAGGATTTACTGAGGGAGAAGTCAGCGTGGACAGACTTTAGTGGTATCGTAAAAACAAGTTCAAAGACAACATTCTTCAAATCGTTTCCTTTCATTTCAAGAATGTAAAGGTACCAAATGGTGCAGATGGGTACAGACCTTTATTCGCTAATGTAATATCATAGGTCTAACATCCTAGATGTAACATCAACAGTTTACAAATGGTTTAACCTATGCTCACAAATACAACTAAACCATTGGGTGTCAGACCACCTGACGATTTGTTTCTGCTTGAATACAAGTTATCATGGAAAGTAATCACATGGAGTGACACCCCTAATGGAGACTGTTCAATGTTAATAGAAAAAAATGACAAATGCAGAAACCACTGTAATACAGTAACAATCTACAACAATACCAAAACATGTGTAAACACACAGACAGCCAATTCCAACACTAATGCATGGTGTAGGACCAAACAGATGGCACATTGATTGATGTGATAAGGGCCCACATCATGGTTTAGACATACAAGCAACGCTGACATCTACACCACTTCTGATACCAACACTCTAGCTAGTCACTCACTACAAGGTGGTCTTACACTAGTAGGTCATGAATAGTCATAGACTGAAATACATCAACAAGTAGCACAGTATGATAGGGTATGAAAAGCATGGGAAATAAGCTATTCTTGTCTTGGAATTTCAAACAAACAGGAGAGGCAATCAGTTACTCAATGCATAACTCCTACACATCAGCATCAACAAAAATGCTAAAACTTTGCAGGCAATTTAAGTCTGGTCAGGCTTCATTAGAAATCCAGTCAGATGGTCTCTGTGTAAGGAAATACTATACTTCCCTAAAGGAAAAAAGACTATGACTAAATACATTCCATAAATACAGACGTAGATGGTAGGGGTCAGCACTGTCTTTGGTGTTATTAATAGTACAGCAAAGCAACATGCATGACATCTCATTACACAAGCATCCCTACTGCGTGCTGCAGGTGCATACAACATGCACATTATCACCAAATGATATTGACAAGTTTCGACAACAAAACTAAAAGGAATAAATTCCAAATCAAATTGCTTTCAGGCTTTGGCTTTTATGGCATTCCTTTGTTATTTGCTTTATTGCAAGTGTGTGGCTTGTCCCACCAACCCAGTGTCTGCACCAGTGTAGTCAATGAACAAACAGATAAAAGCAGAGAGAAAGAAACACAGACTGAATACTCAGAATGGTTTCATGGGGTTGGGGTTGAGTTGGTTTGATAATGGTTTTACCTGTACAGACGTCAGCGCTTGTATATGTGTCACACATAATGAGCATGTACATGTACACAAAAGACTAATGTTGTAAAGAAAGCATAAAGTCGAGCATCATACAAAATGTTAGATACACGTTGCCAAACACTGCTGTATGCATAGATTCAAGCGTTGTATTATGACCTGTTGTTCGTTTCTTCCATTGAAATCGGAGAGTTCTGATTTCAAGCAAGCATTCTCCTCAACTGCTTGCAGTAGTTCGCGTTCCTTGTCTGCACTGCCTTCTTTCAGTTGGGCTAGCAATCGACTGGTCTGTTCTGCCTCTAAATCGAGTTTCTCCTTCAACAGCTATAAAAGCGAGAGAATAAGCTGAGTATGTGGGAAAGCATAAACGGTTGACATTCTTACATTAATTTCACGTTTCAGCTCTTCCATTTGTTCTTCCCTTCGTTGGAGATGCTGCTCTAGTTCTTCTGATCTGTCAGCATAGAATGCAGCTTCTTGTTGGGTTGTTTCAATCTCAGCCTAAATTTAGATAAAGTTTTAGAATGTTCTTTCATATGACAGATTGTTTGACTCCTGTAGAAAACTTACAAAGCCAACACAAGATAGACTAGTTTAGGTACATTACATATGATGAACTCAGTAGTTCATAGATTTGCTCATGCATACTCAGATCAATGTACAAATAAGTAAAGTCTGAAAGACAGACAGACAGACAGACAGACAGACAGATGAACAGACAGGCAGGCAGACAGACAGACAGACAGATGGAAAATCAAGCAAGCAAAAACTGATAAAATCAAGAAATGTGTCACTATGACTCTGAAGAATCTTCACTGACCTGCAGTACATCTCTCTCTTCTACTGCCCTCTCACATTGCATAATGTTGCTTGTCAGCTCAACTTGAAGCCGTACCACCTGAAAGAACAAAACTGATTAGAAATATGCCACAACTACACAAATAATAAAATCTGACGTGTTTACCTCTGCCTCAACCTTAGACAGATTGTTAGCATCAACTGACTTTTGTTTATAAATTGTTCGCTTTGTTTCATTTAGTTGCTTGTCTACTGATGAGACGATTGCCTGCAGTTCATCTACCTTCTCTCTGAGAGCTATGCAAGATACATAATCAATGTGATGAGATGCTGTAGTTGTCTCTGAGCAGCTTACAATCTCTGTCTCTTTCTGATTTGTCTTTTTCGTTCTTAACTATTTGGAGTTCTGTGTTTATTTCCTTTAGAATTGACTTGTGTCCGACACGTTCGCAGTCAACGAGCTGCAAGAGAGCACAACACATTCAACGTTTTGTGTAGTGGATTGTGTTTGTGTGTTGAACTGATGAGCGATGTCCTTCTGTTAGTTCACCTTTTGTTCACCTTTTTTCCACCATCTGTTTCTGTCAATCAGTTTGTCTGTTTGACTGTTGTCCACAGGCATCAAATTGTCTAACCTGTTCTGTTTCAGACAATTGATGTCTTAGTTGTGTATTCTCTTCTTTCATCTTTCTCATAATTGTTTCCTTCTCCTGAATCCGACTTTCAAGTTGACACTTCTCGTCTTCTAATGCAGACAACTCTTCTCTCAGTGTCTCCTTAGAATCCATGGCATCACTTCTCTCTTCAGGAAGAACAGGAAGTTCATACTCCAATTCTTCAGGAGGAAGCTCTGAAACAATCATAGCAGATGGAGAAGTAGAGACGGGAGAATCTGAGAGCCGACATCTGGGAGTCCCTTTCGCAGGAGTCAACAGCTACGGCAAATAAAACAATACATTACAGCTTCACTGTTTCTTACACAACAAGAGCACATCAAAATATAAAACAGAATGCACAGTAACAATCCTACAACTACGTAAAAGTCTATACAAGTTGTGACACTCAGATATTCAAGAAGAATAAACACAGTATGTCGATGTGACAATTGTCTCCTTTGCTCAGACAGTTTACAGAGACAGAAATATAGGCATGATTAACATGCAACTGGAATATCGAGTGGCTGTGTGTGTGTGTGTGTGTGTGTGTGTGTGTGTGTGTGTGTGTGTGTGTGTGTGTGTGTGTGTGTGTGTGTGTGTGACTGTGTACTATACACTAATGCTCATTTGTTCATCACAATGCTCCAACAGTTTTCCTAAAGAGGTGATACACGTACGTGCACAGACATACCTTTATTGTATGTACATGTAACTTGAGAGCTTTAACAGTCTCCTGAAAAATAGAAACACTTCACTGTTTCATACAGACATAACAAAAACGACCATGTAGACAGGCAGGTTAGTAAACAAGCAAGCAAGAACGCGTAAGACACACAAAGGACACAATTTGCTACTAAGCACACCTCCAGTTCAGCATTAGTCTGCCGCAGTGCAACAACCTCTCCGTCTGTTTCCAGTTGCTTTTTCCTTGCTCTCTCCTCGACGTTCGCATGGTTCTGAGTCACCTGAGACAAAATGAATCGTTCAACTATTCAGTTGTTCACACATTGGCTCTCTATTTGTTGCCTTTTCTAGTTTTTTTTCAAGCTGACCAATTGTGTTTTTTGCTTTTTCCAACTCCGTGATGTGATCACAACACAGAGATGCCGTCACTCTACTGTTCACTTCATTTCCTGACAAATAAAAGTGTCTAGAGTAAGTTGAATATGACCTTATTAAACAGCCTGCAGAAACATTATAACACACATGCATGCAATTTGATGGCCGACCCCGTTATCCCCATCATTGAGGGTCTGGCTAAAAGCGTGTTCACACCCACATCTGGACTAACTATGATTAAGCCAACATTAGTGCAAGCACGTTCACACCGCTACCTATGATTAGTAAGTCATGTGAGCACCTGACTGTCATTAGCCTCGACAGTTTTCATCCGTCATATCCGGCAAGAATTTGCGTGAATTGTCTTGACGAATCCATTGCTTTAGGTCTTGAAGAGAGAAACATTTAGTTTGCTTTCTCTGGTAGCTCCGTCAGGGATTGCAGGAAGTTGTCACATGTACAGGCATGCATGTACTAGACATCTGCCTGCGCTTCTGTATACATCACCATGTTGTTGCTGCGTTTGTACGTTTAAACATACAGCACCACATCAGAAACATCGGCGGCATGCTTTTCTGTATACTACCTCATGTGCCAAAGTCACATGCAACCACTAATGCCACTAATGTGGTTGTACTACTACTCTTTACGCATTAGAATGGCGTTACACTAATCATGATTAGGACCAGTGTGAACGAGTGGCCTTAGTGCACTAACACCAAACTAATCATGATTAGGCTCGGTGTGAACACACTCTAACACAGACCAACAAAGAAACCGACGAACAGATAGGCAGGCAGGCAACCAGGCCAGCAAGACTAACAGACGATAACTTGCAGGTAACATAAACCTTCCATATAGTTTGACAGCTGTCTCTCCAGTTGAAGTGTGTAGCGATGAGCCTTCGTCAGTTCACTTGTTAAATCCTCCGATCCATGGCCTCGTAACTGCTTCAACTCAGCTGTTAATTAAACAATGAGTAGTAATATACAGTATTGAAAAAGAGTGATGATTCCCATCTCAGTATGACTGACATCTCAGCTGTTCGTTCAGAAGTGATAATTTCCCAACATCAGGATGGTGATCAACTTTCTTTTCTAGTTCGGTGACTTGGCTTCGCAACATTTTCTATGACAAAGCTTTATAAACAGACAGACACAACTGACATACAATCA